>NC_140933.1:175807739-175850239 GCF_014529385.1 Adiantum capillus-veneris
ATGGGTAGAGAGATTTCCCAGTTGATGAACCTTTTACCAATTCTTGGATATTTTTGTTCTTTTTATTTTTAGGAGTTAACATGTGGGCCATGCTTAAAATTCTATAAATTCTTAAAATTTTGGCAGGCAAGGGTGCCAATCTAAAATCAACAAGAGAGAGAGAGAGAGAGAGAGAGAGAGAGGGGGGGGGGCAGAGGACAATTGTTAAGTGCCATATTTAATGCGTTGAAATGCAAAGTCCAACAAATGATGCAAGAGAAGAGAGGAAGACAGAACAAAATGCTCGCGTGTAAGAACAAATTAAAGTGACTTTAAAAGTTACAAAAGACAAGCCTTCAACAAAAGTGAATATGTATGGGGAGGAGAGAGAGAGAGAGAGAGAGAGAGAGAGAGAGAGAGAGAGAAGATAAACAAGAAGAAAATTTTTAATGCCATCGGAACAATCCCAAAAGATATATCTCACAACATGGGTAAGAATAAAGTTATTTTTGTTTCATCTTCTCTCTTTCTTTCTCTCTCTCTCTCTCTTTCTCTCTCTCTCTCTCACACACACACACACATACACACACACACACACACCTTGATAAAAGGAGAATTTGATATGTTGTAGGAACATCCAATGAGATCTCAAAGATCTATTTGATGGTAGAGAGAGAGAGAGAGAGAGAGAGAGAGAGAGAGAGAGAGGCAGACCAATCATAGACATCTATATTTTTCTTTTCAAAAAAATAAGAAAAAGGAGTTCACTTCTCCTTTTTAAATGTCCACCTGGGATAGTCACTTTAACTAGAGGGGTTTTTTTTTTTTTTTTTTGGGGGGGGGGGACGACGGGAGCATAGAAACTTTGAATGTCATAGTTACTGTATTGGAACAATAGCAAGATGCCTCTTTGTGACAAATGTGACAAACTCAAGACATATGTGACAAATCTTTCCTTCAAGCATATGTGTGTGTGTGCGCGTGCACGCGCGCTATGTGTACATATAGACATAATTGGAACATATCATGATGTCTCAAGACCTATGTGACAAATCTTCGCTTGAAGCATATATATATATATATATATATACACACACACACATACACACACACACCCCAATAGAATTAGAGCACTCCTAAGTTTGTTGAACAAGGGCTAGCACCTCATGAAATTCCAATCTTGGTATCAAAGAATGCTTTGCAGTATCTATTATCATGTCATGCATCACTTTTATAAATGCGATAGACTATACGTATAGGAAGAGAGTATTGACAGTGTAAGAGAAGATAACCCTATCAGAATAGAGACATTGTTTCCTTGGCTGTAGCAACGCGCGGGTCACTTACTAGTAGTCGTAAAAGTGCCTAATTTTTTTGGCCAACCAGATGGCAAAGATATTAGTGTTTGATTGATTTTTCAACTTTGGAGATGATATAGCAATAACTTCACATCATTTTTTGTTCTTTACTTCTAAATTTTGAGATTCATAAAGCCAAGTCTATTCTCTTTCTTTTTGCACTTCCATGCCTTGAGGAGATAAGATTTTCAAAAGGGGTTGTACAATACACAATTAGGAAACCTTGAATTTTTCTTAGCGGGCCATAGCTCAAAGCGGAGTATTCTCCCCTATGGGCCAACGCCTCAAAAGGTGATTCATCTTAACACTAGAATGGTAACCTAACAGGACATAAAAGTGCCCTTTCAGGGTTTTGGGAAAAAATTCCAAAACCATAGTAGATCCACTCATTTTGAAAAATCCTTTCATGAGCTTATAGTTCAATAACTACTACATATGGAAAAAATGAGAAACTTGTAATTTTTCTCATCCCTTGGTCACTACAAGCCTCCAAAGTTGATGGACCAGTGCATTTTGCCCAATACAGCAATTTCTTATGGTTGGTTGCATATAAATAAGAGTGGAGATTTTTGTAGGACATGAGATAAAATGCCCCGTTAACTTCAATGGGTTGGTGACCAAAACATATGGTTGATTTTACCTCACTAATTTTTTTTGGGCAAAAAAAATAGGTACAAAAAAGTTGCATTTTTGCCATTCTGTGGACCTATCATCAAAGTTTCTATAGTCACGCTCAATACAGATACTATATACATGTTTTCTTAGTTCCCTTTGGGCCTCTGGATTCAAAAGGAGCCATGGAGTATGTCAAAAGGATAATGGATCTCTTACAATTGGAACCTTGGGGGCAATGATAAAGTGCTAAATACAGCAAACATGAAAAAATTGGGTTTAGCATTATGACCTCTAGAAACCCATAGAAACTACTCAATATCTAGCCAAGTTTGTAGTCTATGATTAGATATGGTCACTACCTACAAAATACACACAATTGGCCTAAGAAACTAGCAATATTGAGAAAGTTATACTTGCTACTCTAAAATGTATCGTATTCTTCAGCAATCAAAAAACTCAACCATCATCATATACTATGTTATATAGCATATTAGGTCCCCCAAAACTCAAGGAAGATTAACTTTATGTTATACATTACACTTACACAATCAAAATTGAATTTGGATATCAAGAAAGCCACCAAAAAAATAACAAAATTTCTAAATTTGGCCAAAAAAATAGGATTATGCAATTCTTGTAAATTGGTCATAACTTTCAATTTTAACACTTAGCTCTCCCTACAAGCATCAAAACATGTTGAGAACTATGAAGGCCTAACCTCTAGCCATCTAAACCTCACAAACATGAAGTTTAGAGTGGTATAGTTGCCAATAATTTAAAAAAAGCCGAAAACATGACCTGTTTTCACACAGTTTAGGTTCAAAAATGTTGTGCAAGAGTAAGGTTAATGGTGAGATCGATACTAAAAAAAAAGGTTAAGTTTTTTTCAACTCATAAGGAAAATTTGTAGATATATAGCACCTAGAAATTCATTTTCATACTCTTCAAATAATTCAAGCAAAATGGTCACTTAACAGGACACAAAAGTGTCCAAGGACATAAAAGTGTCCTGTTACCATTCTAGTGTTAAAGCATGTTACCATTCTTCGATTTTCTCAGCTAATCCAACTTTAGATCCTGTCTAGGAGATAAGATCAACACTTTCATGTACTCAAGCCATTCTGCTATTGCACTCATTTTCTTAAAACCCCCCTTCCCCCTCCCCGACCCCAAACAAAAGGAGAACAAACAAAACACGTTCTCATAATACGATTCTTGACTAGCCAACTTAAATCCTACTAGCTCACACGACCCGCCTCCGGCGGGTCTCATTCGCTCTTACCATGACACACAAGATATTTAATTAAGTTGTGCATGTTTTCCCTTAATCAATTGTTTTCATAGTTAGCACACATGACAGAGGTCTTGTTGAAGTAGCTCAACTTCCAATTCCTAATTCCTATAATAGGAAATCACTTGCCCGCCTCCTCAAGTTGTTGAAGGCACTACATTTAGAGAGAGACCCTCACTCTAAAGTCCAGATTTTGTGCAAAGAGCCTAGTGCTTCCTAGTCTTGTCTTAATTGATGACCATACCCTATGCTTTTGTTTTAACAACAAAGGGAGACAATGCAGATCTTGGCCATGACCGACGCTTGAGGATGACACACCTCTGTCTCTCTAAAAGGATAAGTATTCCGTCATGCAATAGATATAAGCAAAGGGGTAACATAAGAATGCTGAGTGCAAGCAGACTCTTGAAGCACCCCACTTGTGTAAAGAGCTCTCTATCAGCTCTATTCTTCATCTGTTTGTCCCTTCACCCCTAATTACTTCACGCCACATAATGAGCTAAATAAATACACAAAAATATATCATCTCAAGCTGTACGATGAAACTTGAGGATAAAGGGATTCAAGTTTCAACAACCTCACAAACTTTTGTGATACAAACATAGTGGGAAACCATCCGGCCTGTAGGCTATAAGCATGTTAACTTGTCATGCTTTTTGTTGTCCCGGACAATGCTAACTAGCACAATTTTGACATATGCTAACTAGTACAATAACATGAGCTACATCTCCAAGATCTATGACATATGATATATCAGTAGAAAGCTCTTGAAACAAGGAATCCAAATGTACAACCTCCGACAAATTTTGATACGAATTGTAAAAATTTTACCGGACGCCCAACTTTTTTAAAACGTGTTAACTTGAAATTGCTAACTAGCACAAAAAGCGCGACACGTTAACATGCTTTCACCCTGTACTACCAATCTACCAGTCCGTCATGTACTTATAACTACCACCAACACCATTGGCAACATTTTCACCATCATGGAAATCTCTCTATCTCTTCTTCCCTATTAGGTGTACAAAGCTTACGTACTTACCTACAATCAAAGAGAGAGAGAGAGAGAGAGAGAGAGAGAGAGAGAGAGAGAGTTTTAATTATCAACAATATACATAACACATGAAATATTCTACAAAGACCTTGGCCTACAGATATAGTACAAAATCATGTATTTCCTTCGACAGTATATCCAAAGCAAATACATCTTAGTTACAGGCCAATAAAGGGTAAGATGGTCCTGTTTTAGTCCAATAGTTACAAGTACAGCACTTCATATTCTTAATCAGTAGCCAAGGAGAGGACACCCTTACCTGCATCCATAGTAAGAAAACAAACTTTTGGTTAGCTTCCAGACAGCATTGCAGGTAACTAGGGTGACCCAGTTGTCATCCATGTCACCGAGGTACCAAAAAAGAAAAAATCATGCTGCTAATAATCAAAGTGATAAGTAATTTTGTGTTTTCCATATGCCAGAGTTTTGTATGTTTCTAACATTTCTTGAAAAAACCATGTAGTTTTAATTCAAGTCTAACTTTAATTTAAAGTGAAGTTTTAACAAGCTAGGACCTAGTTCTTGTTACATCAATTGTGAATTCAAGCCATGATATGGTTCATTCCGACAATCTTAATTACCGACGAGAATAGCATGTTTGTTCCGAAATTAATTTTATTATTAAAAAATTCCTCTAGAAAATAGATTTTCATGAGTTTAAGCAATCTAAAAGTCATATTCCCTTTGAAACCAACCAAGATCTGCAGAGACAGTCATCAGAAAAACCTTTTACAAAAACACATCCGCCTGACACTTACAAGTCAGATTATGTCAACCATCGAACCGTGTATGTCAGCTTCCAAAGAATAGTGTAAGCCTTATACACCCAAGCTTCAACCAATACTCTCAAGCCGAACAAAGGGCCATAACAACCATAGTATTCTAGTCGAAAACCCCAACCAAACATTTAGATTTATCCATGATGTGTCAACAGTCTGCTGCTGGTATAATTCCCAGCACATAAATAACCAACAATTAGTGAACACTTTATTGCTGCAAACAACCATTACAACAAGAGGAAGTCAAGGGCAGACCATAAAGTATTCCGACCATGCCAGCCATTCAGCCGAAACAGCCAGCCATATTGGCCAGATAGCACCCAAAAATAATCGATAGTTAGTAATTTTAATAGCGCTGCAGTCATCCAGCAACACAAATCAGTGGAAGATAACCCTAGCATAATCCCCAAAATATCATTTATAGATTATAAGTCAAAATAGAGAGAAGAAAAGTAATGCACATGTTCATTCATTTCTGAATACCACAACCAAGGGAAAAGAGAGAAGACTACCCACACTAGCTAGGGACAACAAATACTACCACTTTTATCCTCCTACTATAAGGCAATGCTAAGAAGAAACCCAAAACTTCATCTAATGTGATAAAGGACGGTCACCAACTTACTAGTTGGTAAAAACACAAAACCCATTCGGCAAAGGTTAGGGCCAACCGAGGACAGCTTATCCTACCCTATATCAAAGAACAACAATGATCCAATCACCTATCCCATTATCACAAGATAATGGAACATTCGAACCGACACAACCTTTGTTTAGTCAAAGGCCCAGCCGACAACTGCTACAGCCAGCATAGAACACCCCAGTAGCAAGGATACATCCTAAGAGTATTTTACTGCATAATGCCTATTCTTATCCTTTCAATAGCTCCATTCCCAAACCAAATTGATCATCAGAATATGCTTCAGCCAAAAGCAACTCAAAAGGCCAGTCCATCCTATCCATCAAACAGCTGTAATGACAAACTTAATAATCAAGGGTAAGCATCCCAACCTTACCATATTCAGCAGCAGTGAATTGACCAGCAAACCTGTTAGTAACAATGAATTGACCAACAAGCCAGTCAGCAAAAACAGCGAGGACGAGCATAGGATATCAAACCTTACCTTATATCAAACATCAGCCAAAACCCGATCATCTATTTCATTAACCACACACAGTAAACATCCGATCATAGTCCAACCAATGATTAGACACATGGCCGGTCCATCCCTTCCAACACACCACTACAAGATAATGTCAAGAGTCAAGTTAGATCAACCCCAACCCCTCAAACTGAGAGAGAAGATCAGTTCCACAGCCTGAGACTACACTCTTCCTCAAACCATACTCCATAATGGATAGAATGAGCCACGTTACAACCCAAAACACAAGCTTAAGACTTTGTAAAACAATATAGAAAGAAAGACAAACCAATCGGCAACACAGCTAGGACCAACATAAGATAGCATATACTACCACATATCACTCATCGGCAAGGACCCCATCATCCCTTTCATTAACCACAAACCGTAAAACATCCGAACAAAGTCCAACCACTACTCAAACACATGGCCAGTCCATCTTTTCCAACACAGTGGATTGCCCAACAAAATACACTAAGTCATTGCAATAAACCCAATCATACCATACTCAAAATTCCATAAAAGGTGCAAAAATACCTCTGTAGATTCGGCAGGTGTGTTTTTGCTGGGAGCCATCACAAAGTTGCTTGCGGAGTTGAAGCCCTTACCGACTCAATGTACGCAAACAAATTAAAAGAACAGAAATACCCTTTGCTCAAGGGAAGCTAAGTGATCGTTCTACCCACCTTTATAAGGTGGTGTCCAAGCCTTGCATTATCCTCCAACTAACCGTGGAGCCCGCTCCGGAGCACATGGAGTCTTTTACTGCCGTCGCATTCGAATGCCCACCACCCAAGCTCGGGCGGTGTTAGTTGCATGCACCCCTAAGATAGCAAGCGACGTCTGCATTAGCCATTAGAGTCACTTTGATGTTGTATCACGCCACGTTGTGTCTTCAGATATGATTAGTTTTCTTTACCAAAAATATTATAAGGCCCCAAAGTATAGCTGGCGCCCCAAAAAAGGGCTTTTCACACACTCCATGGCCAAACCACAACCATATGGTAGAGAGTTACCATATGGTATTACACAAACAATTTCCCGACCTAAATCCGCATGAAGATATTAAAGTTATTTTTATGCTTTGAAAGAGGGAAGCCCAGTCGGGCCATAGGGTCATTAACCTGGTAGTTTCAAACCTCATACTTGTAAAATATAGAGAAAGAGAACGAAAAAGAGAGAGATATACAGAGAGAGAAGAAGAAAGATGGCCATTCATTCTCCAGATATAGCATATAGTGAATTAGTTCAAAGGTTTAGCTAGTGTTGGACCAAAGCCAGATGTAGGATGTGGTGAATCAAATCCACCTTTATACCTAGTGTGTGTGTGTGTATATATATATATAGAGAGAGAGAGAGAGAGACAGAGAGAGAGAGAGAGAGAGAGAGAGAGAGAGAGAGAGAGAGAGAGAGAGAGAGAGAGAGAGAGAGAGAGAGAGAGAGAGAGAGAGAGAGAGAGAGAGAGAGAGAGAGAGAGAGAGAGACTTACCCTTACCCAAGGGAAGGTCTTCCACTTGGTGAGGGGGGTCATCACCAAGTGGTGAGACCTCCCCTACAACCAGTGTATCAGTGTATGAGTGTTAGAAGTTCAATAATAGTCTCCTTGTTAGCCAAGCATAAGGGCCAAGAGTTTTTAGCGAGAAAATTCTTGATTGTGCCTTGTAGTTCTTTCATGGCAAAACCATTTGCCTTATATTTCCTCATAAGGTGACAAATTGCCCGAAAGGCTAAGAACAAGTCCGAGGATGAGTACATAATCAGATATACCATGCCAAGACAGGTTTTTACAGCTATCTTATGTGGACGATTACTCCTCCTTTTGACATATTCGATCGAGCTCAGGTGCAGATTGTCTCTGTTCCAAGAGAATTTTGTGACATACCTTGCAATTAATGGAGAAAGAAGTGATAACTCTATATTTAGAAATATTGTTTTAGTAATGACATTAATCTCGGTATCGTTCAAGCATTCCAACGAGGTAGGTTCAATCTGAAGAGTGTCGAGATATATTAACGGTAAGTATTTTGCAAAATTGGGATTGTTTAAACTCAATAAATCATCCATATACCGTAGGTATGTCGAAAGAGTGTTAGATCAATAGTGGTGTCTGTTGTCTCCAACTGTTTTAATATCCAGCTATAATAAAAAAAAGCGAGGTAAAGATTGCACATAACTGGTTAACATGAGAATCCCATAGGGAGACCATGGATCTGCCGAAAGCATTGATTCCCTAGCAAAACAAAGCAGTTCTGAAATAACCATTCAATAATCATAATTAGACTACACTGATTATAGTGAGTGGGTGGTCCCTTATGTGCGTTTTTTACCCATCTGGGACTCCGAGTAAGTGAAATTGCGTGATAGACCATCATATTTCGTTTTTCAAAAATCCATTTACTAATCTGTTGTAGGACAGAAAAAAGCTCCAAAGGTTCGAAGAGTGATATGTTTTCATAGCACTGCGTAATATCTGCTGAAAAATGAAAAAGATGCATTGTGGTAGATTAATGAACACCTCACTCGCGTTTTTTACTAGCCAAAAGTTGTTCACTTGAAGCCCCGTGAAGGTTTTTACTGCTATAAATTTTTCCTCGCAAATGCTGTTGAAGTCAGTGAGAATGAGATTGCAACATGCAGTAATTACGTTTGTGGCGTGTAACATAATGCAATTAGAGGCATCTAAAATCCACCTAAACTTATGCTTGTGACTCTTATACGTGGGAAAAAGTAAAGGTAGTTTAGAACTATGAGTGTCTAGTTTAAAGTTACTCAGTGAAATACCTAGGTAGCGTATGGTTTCTTCTGGACACATTTCAGATACTAGGAATTCTGGTCCTTTAAGTCTCGCCTCAACTGCTACTTTGGTTAGGTGCTTGCAGATAAGAGTAGGTATATGAGGGGCTTTGTCAAGTCCTACCACAAACCAATTTTGTTTTAGTTTATTTATCATAGAAAGCAGTGAAGGAGAGATCCAAGTTGTTTCCTGGCTTAACCATGTAGGTGGGATTGACCCAATACATGTTTGAAAATACGAGAATAGAGAATGTCTAGCATGTTGTAGACTTTCTAAATTCAATATCTCGGCTATGTCAGCCAAGCAGGTAGTGCGGCAAAATCCAAGTGTGGTTTAATGGTTGTAATGGGATATGATTTAGACCCTTACCTAATAGGTCTTTGATTTCCTTTGAACCAATTAAAGATAGATCTGTAGTACAAACGTGTTGTCCAAACTCACCAAAATCCAAACAGTAGTCTCTAAAAAGAGGACATGTACACGATGGTTGTTTGTTAGATGTCAAAAATTCAGTAGAATACACAAAATTCTTCAATGGTGGGTCAAAGGTACAACCAAAAGTCAATTCATCTAACATGTTAGTGTTGCCAAACACTTGTTGAAAGGCATTTTGTATCAAAGACTTTGGTGTAAAAAGATCAAAAAACCGATTTGAAAAATGGCAGTGAATTATATGCTTCTTTAGATAATCTTTTTTGCATAAAACCAGCTTCCCAGAAGTAGTCCGCTTGATCCGAAAAAGCAATAAAATCAAGAGTTAAACATTTTCTTGATAGGGATATTCTTCCCCCTTCCTTTGACATAGCTTCTAGCTTTATTACGTCCTTTAGAAGACTCAGGTGTAGAAGAGGGGGATAAAAATGAGGTGATAGAGTGCGAAGCAGAACTAGTCATCAGAGGCCTTTTAAGGGTGGGGGACTCATATGCATCCAGTGAAGGTTTGAGAAGGGATAGAATATGTTTGATCCCTTTAGAAGCACTAAGATTTGAATGTAAATGACTAGGTGCATCTAACTTTAGCTCCTTCAGAGCCTCATACATGAAATTTCTAAATTGTAGATATGCAATTTGGGCTCGCATAGCTTCCTTAGCTTGGTCACCAAGCCATGAACAGATCATAGGTAAAAAAGAGGAGACTCATGAAAAAGACAAGTTTTTATTTTTTCCTAGAAGGCTCCCTTTATCAAAGAGGGAAGGATCAAGTGTGCAGAAGACTACCAACTATCGAGAAAATTCCAGCCATTCTAAAAGGTTTGCATGAAGAGGCATGTGGTGGTCATTTTGCCCAAGAATTAACTGTGAAAAATATTTTGCTTGCGGCCAAGCTTGTATGTGGATGTCCAACATTGGTGTAAAAGTTATCACAACTGTCAGGTAAATGGAAATAGAAGGCATTTACTCACCATTACCATAATATTTTTTACATATGTATTCTATACAAAATCATTTCATGCAAGCTTCTCTTATTTTTGGTGTGAATACACTCCAAGGAAAAACCTCAAAAATACATTACCCACCATCAGTCATTGCGTTTCACTCAATTCCTATTTCCTAAAGGTATTTTTTCTTATCTCTTGTAAATAGTTATACTTCAATAAAAACAAATGAGGGTCCCCTCATTTGATTCCTTATATTTTCATATATGTCTTTTTTCCATTTTATATTTATATATAGCTGACACTATTCAAGATTCCATAAATTATTTATATATACTAGCCAGTTTTTTCCCGTCTTATCCATGTATTATATTTTGCATAATCCACAACCATGCATATTTTCAAACCCCTAAGAATCAATTAGATCATGCTCTCATGCAAGGAGGGGCTTACCTTTGGAGCCATATGCAAATTCAACAAAAAGGGGGCCGCTGAAGATGTTTTTGTGAAGAAAAACAATTATTTTGGTGGGATTTTTTATATCCATCTCCAGTCCGAATTTGAAGTGGTGGTCAAAAAAGAAAATGTGGATCAAGAACTGAATAATCACCTCAAAATTTTTGGTGATTTTTGGAGCAACCACCAGTGAGCTAGGATTTTGTGAGTGGACCCCAGTCTGCCCACTTTTCTCACAAGTAGCCCATAGTCTTCTCTCACCTCTTTACACACTTCTACACACACACACACACATTCCTCTCAATCCCTCACTCAAGCCTGTACCTTTCATGGTTTCTCTCACCTTCTTTACCATTAACCTCCCCTCTTACTCCCATAGCTCTCATATGAGCTCTCCATGTATATACACCATCTCTATGCCTCTCTCTATTACTTCCAAAGTACAATTCCATCTTACTCCTTCTCTATATACATAAAATTCATCATGTAAACCATGCTTAACCTCTACAAATCAAGATATCTCATCAACCGAATTGCCATTTTCATTGCGATAATCAACCTTGGCGGTGGTGGCGTAAAGAAGAGAAGACAAAGAAGAAGATCGATAGTCATTTTGAGAACCTACACAATTACTTCTTCAAGCTTCACCATCACAAGGATTTACTCACTTTATTCAACCATCTTACTTCAACCATCCACCTCATTCTATCCATTGTAAATATATCATTAACTTTCTAGTGATTACTAATACTAACCATTAACATACTAACACAAAATAGCCATTGACCTAACCATAAAAGACACCTCACCTCACCTCAAGACATGTGCATAGTAGCTCTCTCTCTCTCTCTCTCCTTCCTTAAAACTATATTTTCACTTTATCTACCATCAATAATGCTCTCTTTTGAGCCCACATCCATGACTCAAGCAAACAAAGAAGGCCCGCAATGTTTTGATATTCAGAAAAAATCAAAATCTTGATTTGTTAGCTTGTAATTTAGGATTTCCAAATAATCTTAATGATGGTCTCCAACCTATAAATAGGCTCCTCTCCTTCTTGTAAAACAACTTCCAATATCTCACATAGCACCCCAACACTCTATGCGTGAGGAGAGACTTAGGTGTAGCAACCACTTTGTGAGCTTCACTCTTGGTGTGAGAAAAGCTTTCAAGCTACACATTGCAAGTGAGAGAGCGTGAGTTCAAAATCTCAAAACCACTATTGTATATGTTCCTCCATCATCAATGAATTGAGGTTTGGTGCATCAAAGGCGTGATTCAACATTCAAATCTTTGTCCTTCCACTTGTGCGATACGATTTAGTGAATTCAAGGTGACTTGTGTATTTTGAGTTCTATCGTTTGATCTTGTTTTAGAAAGTGTTCTAGTGTGTTTTCATTGCCAATTTTGTGTCCATTGTAAGAGGGTATTGTGGTGAGAGGTCTCCCACACCCTAAGACTGTGTGTGTGTGTGTGTTGGCAATGTTTAGCATTCACTAAGCATTGAATGAGTTTTGTACAAGCTCTATGATAGCAACATAACGAACCATCTCCATTTGCAAGTCACAAATAAGGTATTACGCAAGATCCATTCCTCTCTCTCTTCCCTTTGCTCTAGCTCTCTTTGGTCCATTTTGTGTGTGTCTTGGTGTGAGGTTGCTTGTGTGTGTTTTATGGTGCATCTTGTTGGTTATGCCAAAATCTCTCTTGCGTCCTAGTTTGCATACCATAAGTAGGTGGTGCCCCCTCACTTGTTTAACTGTGGGTTTGTTGTTGTTGTTTCTTGCTTGTGGTTGCCCCAGCCCCAATTGAGCAGCATGGGAGATTTGAGAGGTGTTTAGAGGTCGCCTCTCTTGTTGCCCGCCCTGGACCGCCTCAACAGTTTTGACGTCAAGGTTTCTAAAGTTCTTTGTATACTTTTGATCCCAATTTACACATCAATGTTTTCACAAGTCCTCCGTACACTCTTCAAATTATCCCATCAAAATGTAATTTCTATAAGTCTTAGTAGAACTTAACACCCAATCATTGACAACAATGCATCATCTGCTCTAGATGTTGACACGAATGTTTGATAATAATGCAACCCAACACAATGAAAATTGAACTCTAGAACTTGACACTAATGTTTGAAAACAATGTAAACTAAACTTTATAGCTTGACACCAATGGTTGATAACATTGCAACCTAGTACATTCTCAAGAGATTGGTTAGCAAAGATTTGTCCCAAAATTGTGCATTTTTCCCAAAATTCCTTAATATGTCTTATAGTGAGTTGATGATGATTTGCAGATTGGAATTCTGGGAGTCGAAAAGGAGGCGCTGGCAAATAATAACTCTCTCAGCCATTTAACCTTTGCACAACATTTTAGACTTTTTATTCAATAAGACACTTTGGATGCTTGTAAATAGCTCTAGTGAGAACTTACCCTTTGGGGACATGCAATAAGTGTTGTGCTCCACTCAAGTACTAAAGTGGAATTGTTGTGAGTGCGTGTGTGCGCGGATGCTCGTGCTTGCACGGTGTGATGCGTGCGGGAAAGGGGAATACCAGGAGATCGTGTGAGTGAAGAAACCTCAAGGAAGAAGTGGTGAGGAGCTCCTTATTCTCATGTATTATAAGAATAAGGGTATGTGCACATGTGGGCAGGCGGCTAGACACCGGCCATCCGGCCCTAGGCAAAAGCACATTACCTTTACCCCAACAATCTCCCACTTAAAGATGATGTGCTGATAAGTGAGATCTACTAGCTAAACTGTTGGGGTGAAGGTGGTGTGCCTTTTACCTCTGTCGGACACATCAAAAACGCCGACCGCCCATTACTTGTACACACCTTATTCTTTACTATATAGAAGAATAAGGGGCTCTCTCACACACATAGTGTTGAAATGCTACACCCACATCTTGTGTTCTCTGTCTCTCCCCTTCTCGCTCTCCTTGCATACGCACCACATTCAGAGCGCATGGTGATCGCGAAGAGCACGACTACTTTGAGAGCTTTGAGACGATATCTCGCTCGCTCTCGCTGGTGGAGAGATTAAGAAAGCGTGGAAGCTTTGTGAGAATGCAATGGGAGCTTGTGAGTCAGTTAAGAGTGATGTATGCTCTTGTGGAATCTCAGAAAGGAGTGTGGAAGATTGTGTGTAAGTGAAGGTGTTGCCCTAAAAATTGTGTGCGTAGCAGCACTGTTTTCAGATTCATTTTTCTCCTTGTAGAATACAAATCTGAGAATTCCACCCATGGAGCCCATCCTTTTCGATGTGGTCTACAATTTTGCAAAATGCACCAATCATCGGCTTTGGCACCTGCACCAAGCACGGTTGTGTGTGTGTGTGTGTGTGTGTGTGTGTGTGTGTGTGTGTGTTGAATGGTGAGCATGATGCAGGGTCAATAGTAGACTTTTGAGTCTTGAGCATTGTGGAGGTGACAAGCGACGAAATCTGCACATTCAGGGGTAGCCAGGTGTGTGGGCAAGTGGCAAGTGAGAGAATGTGTGTGTGTGTGTGTGTGGGGGGGGGGGGGGGGGGGGGCTCGAGGGGTTCACTATGTGTAAAGATACCATATCACGTGCATTCAAGACATGTTTGTAAAACCCCTTATCTGTGAATTTTGTTAAGAATATAATGTACCCTTTTCTTTTAAAATCTATAAGTTTTTTTCAAATTTAAAAAAATAATTCCCTTCTGTATATATATTTCTGTAAGTTTCAAGAACTTTAAATACCCTTCTGTTGAACTCACATGATAGGCTACATTTTTATAAGATGACCTCCCCCCCGGGGGGGGGGGGTTTCCAACACTGAGAACGTATAGTGCATCAGTCGTCACTCGCGTGCAAGTTGCAACTTTATTGTGTATACTGGGTTGCACTAAAACTGTGACACAAAATATTGATGATGCATGCAAGCAAGGCAGAGTGTGTACCTCAGAGTATGCTCATTCTTGGCATGCACCATAATCGGCAGAAAGTGTGTGTGTGTGTGTGTGCATGTGTGACGTGAGCACCTTGAAGGTAGCCAAGGTGGCGAGCACAATTGGACAAGTACGACACGATGGGCTGGGGTCCAATTAGCAGGGAGTGGGTGTGTGTGGGGTCCGAAGACCACAGCGAGGAACTGCATGCATGTGTGTGTAGGAGTGTTGCTAGCGTCGAGCCAGGCATGGTGGGCGAGTCCGAAAATGGGTGTGTGTGCGTGTTTATGAATAAAGCCAAACCAAAACGTGCCAGCACATTTTGAGTGAATTAGCATTTTGTTTTTTTTGTTTTTTTTAAAAGAACCTCCCTCCTTAAGAGGTGTTTCCCTCGAAAAGCAAGGAGAAAAGGACGTTCGTTATTGATAAATCGATCATTGAATTTCACACACAATGTACAATACCTTGGGAATACCTTTCTTAATCATTTGATCACTCAATTCCAATTCGAAAAACTTACTCAAAAATCGATAAGCTTGCATAAGTGAAATTGGATGCCAACTTTTTATTATAATCCCGTACTTCACTTAATCATGCTCCAATGTAGTGTGAAAATTGACCTCAGCTTTTGAGTATGGTAGAACAATCTCAAAACCATAACTTCATTTGAAATTGGTTTGCACATTCTAAAGATTTAGGTCAATGAACCTAAGCACATTACCATTCTCGGTCATCTCACTTCAATGTGATGATTTCTTGAGCACGCATATTGAGTTTGGAATTAATCGACAAAACCCTGCTCAAAATTGAATCGATTTAAAGTATAAGAGAAATGGTCAATTCATGCATGATTTCTCATTCCAAATTGGATATCAAGCACCATTGCATAGGCACACATATTAATGCATTTTTTTCCATGTTCATCAATTGATTCATCATTAGCATGGAAATGCACTAAAAATCTACACAATTTAGCATCAAATGAGTAATCCATCTCAATCATCAAAGCCAATTGTGGAACACACATCAATCATTTGGACCAATTAATTATCATAATTGGTAAAAAATACCAATTATTCATTCAAGCACCGGAGTGAACATGCCACTGAGTAGGCACACACACCCAAATTTAAGCCAAAATTTTATGCAAAAATTACATCAATTCCACATTGCAATGCTCAAATTGCAAACTCGATCAAGCATAAGTGAATGCATGCATGCTTAATTTCTAAAAAATTAGCACTATTTTTACCCAATCAAGCAATGCACACACTCAAAAATTAAGCACAAAAGTTCAAATTTGGCTCAATTGGCAATGCATTTAGGCTTATACCTAATGATTGCATACACTTTTCAGGACCATTCCATAATCAAAAACCATTTGGGTGCCCCAATTGACCATCACTCATTGAAAATCAAGTGATCTTGGATGGGCGCACACACTCAAATTTTGCCCAAATTTTTGTCAATTAGGCTTATCCAGTGATTGAATTAGCCTAGCATACATATCAATTACATGATTGCATATTCATGTACCATCAATTCCATCACTTCATATGCATGCAAACACTCAAAATTAGGTGCACACACACTTGAATTTTTTGACGTTCTTTTTCCTCTTTGGTGCGTTACACACACAATGATTTTTATGCACACAAATGAATTCTTGATGAGAATTAAGCATTATTTTGATACACACAAGGTTCATTAGTCAAAATTTGACCATCCATTTCATTCCAAGTGAATAAAATTAGGTGCAAAGTGTAGGTCAATTGAATTACATACCTAATTTAGCAAATAATTAGCACACATTGAACCACATTAATCAATCTAGAATTGACATGAGCAAGTGAGTGAACTTACATCGTAATCACAATCCAAGCTATTCCTTTGCTCCATGCGAAGATGCATCATTGCACACACAAGTGTGTGCACCATCAAATCGGCTCCAAAATTGACCATTGTAGGCCCAAAATCAAGCACTCAAATCATTAAATTAAGCATAAATTAACACAATTAACTTGATTAGAGTGATGGTTCCACATCTTACAAGGGGATTTAACATACATTGCACATCAAATGTTAGCGGTTAGGTTAGTAAAGTTAGTCAAAAATTAATAAAACTTAGCATGAAATTAGTACAATTAGCATGGAAATGAAGCGAAATTAGCAAGGGTTAGTATAAAATTAGTGAAATTGGGGGTCTGGGGTATTCACTCAAAATTAGCATCAATTTCTTGCACAAACATCATCAACTCAAACCAAAATTGAGTTACACACACTCAAAAACCGAGAAATTAGTAGTGAAATTACTCTATTCTAAATGTCCTATACTCACTAGCTTAGGTTATCGATCCTCGGCACGGTGCCAAATGTTGGGAGGCGTTGTAGCAACGACCTAGTTGCTACACTCAATGACCTAATCTGTCTCTTTGTTAGAAAATGGAAGTGTTGATGATATATTCGTGCTGGTTCTTCTACTTGCTTGTGGATGAGGTCCGCAAAGGTTTTCGCAACAAACTCCTTGGTGAAGGTGCCTGCTGTCTTTCTATCTCGAGCCCTCATTATCATCCCCTCTGTTGGTAACTTCAAAGCCTTGGTCACAATTTCCTTTGTGATCACTACTTTGACTGTCTGTCCTTGTTGGTCAATAATTTGGGCTGATACATCTTCCTTAATTATAGACCATCATCTCATAAGCTTTTGGGAAATCTACTCTACACGGTTCTTGGTCATGGAATTCTCTAAGGCCGAGCCTTCTGTTGGCCTCCTTTATGTCTGGCTTTGCCCGATATCATAGATTTCTTTTGGTAGTAGTTGCAGCTCTACTTAATGTCCTTCTTCACTTTTAAACCTGCCTTTGAAAACCGTGGTGTTGTTCTCTTCAAGCTGTTCTCTGGACATATATGTTTCTTTGGCCGTCTTTACTGAATTGGGGTCTAGTTGGTATGGTGGTAGCTCTTGCAGCTTCTCTTTTTGAGAGACCCTCTTCTTGGCCTTCTCCGTAGCTTGCATTTCTCCTGTTAAGTGAATAGAGTGCCGAAAAGTTAGAATTTTTTTGCAATTTCCGCTCTCAAATGCCTTTCAGTCTGAACTGCTGACAAATTGAGTCCAATTTGCTTCAAATCAATTTTGGAACATGCATACATGTATAAAAACATGCAAAAATTTGCAACAAAGGTAAATAATCACAATTATTTACAGCTGAGGATTTTTTTCAACTTTTTGTATTTTTGGCATCATAGGCTTGAAATGTATATCTATTGGATACTCTGAATGAAGTGTGGACTCATTTGAGTGCACAATGTGAAAATGGTGCCAGATTTAGGCTTTTCGTCTTTGAAACAGTAAATATAAAGGGATTTTGAGCTCCAAATTTGTCCGAACTTGGTCAGTGGGCTTAGGACATCATGTGTTTTGGTCCCATGAAGTCAAAGTTGCAATTTTTTCCCATCTTGGCAAAAAAGTAAATAATTGTGATTATTAACTTTTTCATCAAAATGAACATTTTTTGGTGCAACTTGGTTCTAGGCATGATGTAAACTCTGTGTATGAGATATGAGGTGATTTGGATCAAAAAATGTGACAGATAACTCAAAATTTGGATTGGAAGGACTTCTTTGCGTTTTTTGACAATTTTCTAAGTTATCATTGATCATTTTGGCTCATACTTGAAATGTGGCATGTAATAGATGTGTACGAGCGATGAGTGATGTGAAGGTATCATTTTCAAGCCAAAAAGATGCAAAAGTAAATAATTATGATTATTTACAGTAGTCAACCTTTTTTGCTAAACTTGACAAATTTTGACCTAAACATATTTACTACACCTAAAACAAGTCCTAAATTGAATTTGGTAAAGTTTTGTTTTGTCGGCATCACTTCGTGCTTTGTCAACTTTGAATCTACCGATTTTTGTGACTACATGGCCTATGGAGTTGGTTAGTCCCTTTTGAAGTTATGGACTTGTCCGCTACATAGTCCTGAAGCTACTCATCCAAATTTGGCCCATTTGGAGTCAGTTTGACTTCGTATATCAAATTTGACGCTTTGTAGCCTTTGAGTTGTTTTTTGCTTTTGAGAGATTGCCTTGATTGATTTTATGAAACCAACCATATACATTGTATATAGACCCAATCTATAAGTTGTCTATGGAGTCAGAATTCTATTCTAGCATCTGCCAAAAACCTAGCTTTTCTACTTGGGACCCCCGTCGACCCCTGCCGAATGGTCATCTGGTGATATAGAAGTGTTCTATTGTATAGGGGCATGCTACAGTTCAAGTTTTGTCCGATTTGGTTGAGCTGACAGGCCACTATGGTCAATTTTTGGTCGTAGGACTTCGCGCATTGCTCGGATTCTAGGGTTTTTTCCTTGGGCTTAGACTAGCTACCGGCCATACAGAATGGATCATTGACAAATATAGAACTTACCCCTCATGTCTCATGTGAAACGGTGCTATAAACGGGTGACTGTGGACTCCGAAAATCGTGCGCGAAGAAGGTCAAAAAGCTCTCTCTCCAAGGGAAACAAGTGAAAATGAGGTGATTTTAGATTACTCTGGATATCTATACTCGGACTTCCCGAACCATTTTTCCCCAAATTCCCCTGTTAGTCCCACTAGGCCGTGAAATCTATGTTAGACTAAAAAATTTCCTCAATTGGATTCTTGGAGCTCATTCTGCAAGAATTCTTCCAAAGTAGGTCTTCGCCACCTAATTTAGGCTTCCCGCTTCCATCTACCAATTTGATTGAAATTTTTTGTGTCTGTCCGCTTTGTCCTTTTGATCATCAGTGTATCTTCAATTTTTCCATCTGAGCTCAATTACTATTTATTATTAATTTTAGACCTGTTTATTGAAAAAATCAAAGAAAATAAAAAAATACGCTAAAAAAGGAAAGTGAAAATCAATAATTAAAAAAATCCATTGAAAAACACAGCTTTATTGTTTTTTGTTGGATTTCTCCATTTTTAAGTCCCAATATCAAGAAAAATGATGAAAAATAACTCATTGATTGATGGAGAAGATTGATTGCTTCGTGGTTTGCTCTGCTAGTAACCTCCTTTTCATTCCTCCTTGCTTGGTGCAATTGGAACAATGGGTTGTCCACCTTTAGGTGATAGCTTGAGCTGATTTGTATCCCAATCTGGTACTGCATTGTACGTCCACATCCATGAGATTCCAAGAATCATTGTTTCATTCATGTGTTCATCTGGTGAGCATACAAAGTGATGAGGGCATGAACATCCATGTACTATCACATTTAAGTTGACTACTCCCAATGTTGGTGTTGGGTTCTTGTTGCATCCTTTAACAGTTGTTATTCCTGTTGTGTCAAAGACTGACTTGTTACTTTCTTGTATGTGGAATAACTGACTGCATTTACTCGAGCTCCTATGTCAACCAATTCATTTGTGCTATGATTGTTCAGATGTACTTTGATGCGAGGTCCATTCCATGCAACCATTCATCATCTGTTGACACTTTATCTTTCTGTAATTGCCATTGTCGGTCATCTAGTTTCAGAGTGTTGATGGGAATAAATATTTGTTGATTTTTGAGAGCAGCTTTTCTTTTAAGTACTCGAAGCCGACCTTCTTCTTGGACTTAATCAATAACCTATTGCCGTTTTATCTTTTGTTGCTTTGTTGCATGCATCCTTTCTAGCAATTCATTGGTTAGTGGCAAATTGTACTTCTTTAAATGGCATCCACTAATCCAATTAGCCATTGGTTCACCATCTAGGGTGGACAACTTAACTGCTCCACTTGGAGATACATCTTCAATGATAAATGGTCCCTTTTCCTTTTTCTTAAACTTGGGAATGTGTTGCTTAAGGGAATAGACTAAAACTAAGTCCCCTTTTTTGAAGATTTTTGTAATCAGATGGGAATCAAAAAACTATTTTGTTGCCTCTTTTGTGCATAGATGTGAGCTATAGCAGTTAGTCTTTGCTCATCAAGCTTTTTTAAATCTTCAAGCCTCTTTGACAGTTCGTGTCCAGTCCACTCGAGATCCTTTGCTACCCTTAGTGTCAGCAATAGAAATTATATTGGCAGTATGGCATCAAGACCATAAACAAGGTTAAAGGGTGTAGCATGTAAAGCTGTTTTGAATGGAACCCGATAGGCCCATAGACACTGGCATTGCTAATGTTTTGCGGCAGAAATATTTAAGTGAGCTAAAGAACACTGTGTCGCCTCAAGAGATGATGGAGGTGTGTGATGGTGCAGGAATAAGTTTCAAGGCCTATGAAGCTTTGTATAGAAGTGTCACACGCGATCATCAGACAAAAGGTTTGTTTTGGTTTCTGCCAACGCCTTACAGTGTCAGTGTTGCAAAAAAGTGCACCAATAATGATGTTGCAAGCTTGTTGGGTGGATTTCAGTATGTGAAGGATGACATGCCATTAGATGACAACAAATTATTCCTCTACAATGAGTTCAACAATGTGTATGTTGACTTGTTGAAGCTGCAAGAGTCAATGATAATATTTTATGGGTTGACACAAGAAGTGTGTGATGGGAAAGTGATATTTGTTATGAAGCTTGACGAGTGCCAAGTTGTTAAAGGTCAACGGATCGAAAGGGTAAGTGTTACGTTGATGAGTAGGGCCTTGGTGGGTGTCGATGTGGAGCTAAATGCTAATGAGAAGGGAAACACTTGTTTAGGTGCTCAATCAGAGAAAAATATTTGGTGGTGGGTAGCTTTTCATCTCCCACATGAGACACATGAGACTCTCAAATGGTATTTCAATCACACAGCAATCGTTAATGTCATTCAACAACAACAAGAAGGACAGAGATTGCACGTTTCAGGTCTTGGAACGTTCCACGTTGAGTGGCATTTGGAAGGAGACTTGAAAACACTCAATTGTATGTTAAGGTGCAAGCAAGGTGCAATGACCCTCTTTCCATGCATTTATTTCTGCCACAGTATAGTCTCAATGGGAATTGATGGCAAGGGTGCAAAGGCTAGCAAGTTGAAGGTGGTAAGGGTAAGGGAGGCAAAGTTATAGTCAACTCTGCAAAAGGTGTACCCACTACACAAGCAGTGGGTAAAGCACTACAACAATGGTTTCAAGGTATCCTCAGTTGTGACCAGCAAGTACCTCCTAATCAAAACATGGATGATCCAAATTGGGATCCTGTTATTTCAATACCACTGATAAATGTGCATGTGTGCAGCCTTCATGCCTGTCTACGAATTCTTGACAAGTTGCTTATGCTCCATATTAATTACACTTAGAAGCCTGCAGAAAGAATAGAAGAGTATATACGAGAATTAGAATCTATTCTATCGAGTGTTGGTCTACATGGGGGTGCAGTTCAGGTATCAAAAGACAAGAAGGCTTCTGGAAGTACACAAGATCGCCCTAGTAAAGTTTGTATGGGTGGTAGTAAAGCTAGACATTTTGAAACTATTTAGACTCCCAAAGTCTCAATGAGTTTCAATTGTGGAAAAAGGTGTGTGACATTACCACCTACAAAGGTAATGAAGCAGCCATAGGAATTAAGCGTGCTCGTGTGTGGCAGTCTACTGATGATATTTTTCGTCTTCTTGAAAAGGCAACGCTAACCGATGATGAGATATCCACCCTAAAGTTTGTAATCAATAGCTTTACAGCACAAATGGTGGATGCTTGGGGGGAGACACACATAACACATTACATGGTGTGTTGCACATTTGATATTTTCAATCAAAATACATCTGTATACGAAACTAAAGTTTGTTTTTTTTCAACACATTCTTTTTGCACATAGTGCTTTTCTCCTCAACACTTATGGTTCATTATGCATTTGGAGCAGCCAAGGGATGGAGTGCTTAGACTTTCAAGAAAAAGAAGTGTATTTTAAAAATACACGACATGGAGGTGGAAGAAAAAAGAGCAATGCCCTTCACGAGATGTTCAATTGATTCTACAGAGTTTTAGCAGGGAGAGAGAGAAAAAATACAAGAGAATAAAGAAGTTTAAAATGTAGAATAGAAAAAGTGGTTAGCTTGAGGCGATCACAATCATATCATGCTTCGAGTGCAAAAGATCGATTCCGATGCTGGTTGGAAACAAGGCGGCGTGATGAAAGGCGTTGGGTGGAAATTTAATTTCCTTTTGACACTAACCATTTCTATTACAAACATGCATCGTCATGCAAAGTGATTTGTAAAGTCGACAATTATTAGTCCCATGGCTCAAGTTTCATCTATTTTGGAGTCTTTTTTAATTTTTAGTGATTTTATTGAGTTTTTGAAATTTTTTTAAAGTTTAAGTACTATATAAGTCAAAACTCACAACTCATAGTTCATTTCTTGTTGGCACATTTTAGAAGATCCTCTCAAGCCCAAACGTGCATGCACTCATATCTTGCACAACATGGACGATACACAAGAGCACACCACCACGCACAACGATGAAACCAGTGCCACTGACAAAACTGCAAATCCACAACCAGGACCTCGTACAGAATCCACCGCTTCAAATCCACAGCCTTAACCACAAGAACCAGCTCCTAACACCCAACCACTTCCCCAACCTTCAACTACAAGGATCAAAACACCATGCAATATATTTTTGGCGATCTCCAACCACTACAGCATGCGAATCACACACCTCTACTGGACCTCAGAGCATTTGCAGGTCTTAACAGACCAACACAGGAAACAGGACTTGGAGCTCATGCAACAATAACAACTGAAGATCAAGCAACGACAACAACAACTGGAGATCAAGCAACGACAATACCTGAAGCTCAAGTAGCCGCAACTACACTGCGAAATTCCCTCCACGAATCAAACAAAGGGTGATCAAAGTAATACCCGGTGATCCTGTTTCAATAGCACGAGATTCCAAGAGGAGGAAGAGAATGAGAGAGTTAGAAAAGAAAGAGGCAGCAGATAGAAAAGCACATAAATTGCATGAAGAACAAAGAAGGCAGAGAGAGCAGGAAGAATGGCAGAGAGCCGAGGCTGAGAGAGCCCACTTGGCTAATTTACAAGCACGAGCAGAGGCCGAGAAGAGAGCAGAAGAGGATAGGGCTCAGGCCGCCCAACAAGCAAAGGCTATAGCTACAGACCATCAAAAATTCCTTAGAGAGCAAATTGCAAAAAAGAAAAAGAACAAGCTCACACCTAAAGAGCAACAAGACCAAGAAGAGAGGAGGAAAAAATATAAAAATGACCCTCCTCAATGGGCCAAACAAGCGGCTCCTCCATCACCGCCAACAGTGCAGAAGAAAAGGCGATGGAAGCCTGGAACAATTGCTCTATGTGAGACCCGCAAATATCAAAAGAGCATGGAGCCAATAATACCAAAGGCAGCTTTTTCTCGGGTGGTAAGAGAAATAATGGACGAATATTCAGATTCAGTTACACGTATCTAGCGTGCGGCTCTTTTGGCTTTACAGGATGCCACCGAGGACATTTTGGTGCAGTTGTTCCAAGATGGTGTATCTTGTATGGTGCATGCAAAGCGAGTTACATTAAAAAATACAGACCTAGCTCTAGCGCTCAATTTGAGAAATAAAGGGTGCCTCCATAAGAATTAGTTTTCCCATGTAACCTATGTTTATCAGATTTGTAATCTTTCGAAATTATATAAACGACTCGATTTTCTCTCATTCGGTGTAACTCTAATAGTTTATTGTGTACTTTCTATTGTTGAAGTATTTGAATAAATCAAGTAGTTAGATTTCACCTCCTCGACCATCCAAGCACTCGTCTGACGTGGGACACCTATCGGTGAATATTTTGTGAAACGAAGCCATTTCGGGTGTTTACGGAGGCCGTGGGATGACCAAAAGCCATGATGATGACCAACGACGCGGAACGGACCACAAAAATATCATGTGCATCATAGCGCGCATGGGGCAGTTTTGACTTGGGTCAAAACTGCCCCATGCGCGCCGTGGCACCAAGGGTACTTTTTTGTGGCCCGTTCCGCGTCGTTGGTCATCACTGTGGCTTTTGGTCGTCCCATGACCTCCGTACACACCCAAAACGGCTCCGTTTCACAAAATATTCACCGATAGGCGTCCCACGTCAGACGGGTGCTTGGATGGTTGAGGAGGTGTGAATGCGTTGAAGAAAAAGATTTATTGGCCAATATGTGCAATAGAAAAAAAAGTACATGAACTGAAAAACAAAATACAGAACACAAAATTATTGTATATTTCTCTAGATATTACATCATGGCTGGTTGGTTTTCTTGTAAATTACATCTTTTGGTATAGGGCGAATGACTGACTTGACACCAAAATTTTTGACAATCTCCTCTGGGTTTGTCACCCCTTGACCTAGGCTTAAGGCACAGTGGGAGAGGACTGACTCAGGGTGCTTTCCTGTAAAAGCATACAATGTGGCCTCTCGATCCACCAAGATACACTTGTGAGCATTAAGGGTAAGGGAATTTTCAGCAAGGATGGCACTTAATGCCTTGCACTTGAGTAGCTCTGCAGAACCATGCTTGGAGAACTCTGTGTGTGCAACTCAAAGAACGGATGGGCCCAGATGGCCAAGGTAGTGCCACAGGGAGCTATCTCTACCCATAAGATTGTTGCGTGAACCTCCAGTGCATTGCAAACTTATCAACATGGTATGCGGTCTACAAAACATTTTAAACAACTTCAACAGTTGCTATAGGAAACAATTTACTATCGATAAAGTTAAAAAGTGGATAGCTCACTTTCCTCATCTATCTCTTCAAGAGGTTTCCTTGTAAGGTCGATTTGCTAGAGCAATCTTCTCCACCCATAATGGTCATCGGTTTGTGTAGAAGAAAAGCGCTTTCCGGGATGCTTTCATAAAATGAGGCAGATGATTTGATTTCCATAAGTGTATTTGCCATTGTTTGTACCAAATTTTGTTCGTTGTCACTAGGGAGGAATGAGAGGCTTGGTGGGAGACCTTGGTCTTCATAGTCAGTTTGAAAGTTGACCTTCTCTTGCCTTCCATTGGGATCTTTCATGCCTGCATAGATAGGGAGCACTGAGAGTGACTCATCTTCTCTGAGTCCTAGTGTCTTTGCAATGTCATCAAGGAGCAAGAAGTGACGACCATCTACCACCACTGCATGCAAAGTGAGAATTTGGAGGTTAAGAGCTTCTTCCAGCACCTCATCTCCCTCTATCATCCCATCTTCCTCCTTAGTGGAGTTGGGATCTTGCAAGAGGACAAGTGCCATAGATGCTTCAGCCTGCTCATCAACCTCTTCAATAAATTCATTTGATTCTTCCACAATGGTTATAAGAGGTTTCTAGTCCGTCTTTTCCTTTGATTTTACCTTCTCCGTGCCCTCAAGCACAAGAAATACCTGAACCATGTCCCAAGAGATGAATTGGGTGCTTATGCACCCCATGCCCAAGTCTATGAGGTCATCCTCATCCTCTGTCCTGTAGTCCCGCTCAGTAAGCCCTTTTATAAACCTCAACAAGCGATAGCGAAAGTTTTTGTCAGCCGCATAGAGGTGTTTGAGAAAATCCACTGGCAACCATGCCATGTTGGATCCCTTGAAGACTATTGCATATTCTTCCATGTGCTCCATCATGTAGTAGTGGCATGCATGTCGATCGTCCCCTCAAACACACTGACTAGTTCATGTGCACAATTTGCAAGTCCTATCTTCTCTAATTGTGTGAGAAGTGCATCAGAAGATGTTGCCATGGGTCTATTCGCGAAGAAGATGGGAAGAGAGCTGAAAGCTTGTGTTTTATTAATGTGAGAAATGAAGTTTAAAACCTACAAAGTGACTTTTATACTCAATGTCACTTTTTTAAAGCACTTAAAATTAACATCAAATTAACTTAAAACTATAATTATAAACAAAATCACGCGACAAGCATTGAAAGACACCAACATTGAAAGTCTTCACGCTCGAAACTAAAAAACTTGCATATTTCAAACTTAATCTTGAACAAATTAAAAAATGAGACAGAGATTCAAAACGCCATATGTATTAATGGGAGCGAAATCGTTTTAGTTACAAGATTTTACATTAATACATCACGGAAAACCAATGTTTTCACACAAAAAGCTCTTCTCTTTTCTGGAACGAATAACCTTTTCATTGATTATAGAAACATATTGATTGGGCAAGGTATATCTAAGATGAAGATACTCGCGAAGGTGACTGACATTCCAGTCGTTATTCATCGAGATGTCATGCACTGCATTATTGTGGAGTCATATTTGCAGATCAATTGATTCTCTAGGAGCAACATCAGAGTCTAGTGCCTCCCATTCTCCCTTCGTCAGCTTCCATCTTCTGTAGGGAAAGACAATTGAAAAGCTCTGCTTTGCAATATGGTATCTGCGCACCACATTCTCATCAACTACAGAGCACTTGATTGTATCTCCGTGGTGGTTGACCACCTTAGTCTGCCATCCAACTGCAAGGGAGCTGTTGATCACACTTTCCACTTTGCAAGTCCACATTGTTGGTGTCCTGGAACACTCTACAGTCAAAAGATAAACACTAAACCAAGTTAGGGAAGCTTTATGGGAACCATAGGTGCACTTCATTGCTAAATACACATCCGTCTCGATTCTCCTTTTGGTTGCTGTGATCAAGGCACTATCAGGCTTAGGCCATTCCATACTCTGCAAGGTTGGTGGATGAACTGGAGAAAGATTACCATACCCAGTTTGCCTAGGCGTTACATAAGTATAGTTATTAAAAAAAAAAGTCCCGTGAGACAAGCTCCACGGATGGACAACCAGCATAGAGCAACTTGCCAAGGTCAAAGTGGATGGCCTCAAAAGTTCCTGTGAAGGACTCTATTGGCTCCCACTCTACAAAATCAGATGGGAATACATCTGCAAACATGAACAAGCAATGAAAGCCTTATAGACATCAAAGAAATATATACAACACAAATACAAAATATACAATCTAAAAAATTGATAGAGGAGTGAAATTACAGTTTGCAGGAAACCTCGATGGAGCCATTGTTGTCTCTAGCTTCAATTGTGAAGCAACATACACATGTTGCACCTTTGCAAGACGCTTGCCATCATGGGTTTGCTTGAGCTTCATGATCCTTCCCTTCCAATGGTGTGCTCGAGAAGCCATGTGTCTCCTTGAGACCTTGTGTGCACCTCTTGAGCTAGGTTACATTGTTACCCACATCAATCATTTGAACTCCATCGTCATCCAACATCCACTGTTGTCTTGTACATTGCTGCATGAAATGGAGTCAATGACACTCCTAGGTTGTCATTGTACATTGCTGCATGAAATGAAGTGAATGACACTCCTGGGTTGTCAAGTACCTGATGATGCCATGGAGAATAGTGGCACAACCTACAGACAAACACTGTCGTCTTGTACATTGCTGCATGAAATGGAGTCAATGACACTCCTAGGTTATTGAGTACTTGATGATGCCAATGGAGAATAGTGGCACAACCTGCAGACAAACACTTATGATTAGAGATTGCACATACATGTTCTCAGTTGTATAGAGCAAGATTCTTGATGGTACATCAGACGAAGGATGCCACTTACTGCTATACTGCTCCACCTGCTTGTTCGCTTAATTGAGAAGATAATGTTGCAAAGATTGAGAGGAAAGTAGATCCTCTCTAGAGAGCACAATGGAGAAGGAGCTGGAAACCTATTGAGGAAAGAAAGAGGGATGATCTAGCAGAAGAATATGCAGCATATCTTCAACTTTAGGTAGAGGTGTTTAGTGAGGCTTATGGAGAAATGGAGAACTTTAGCTTGAGGAGAATGCAGTAAGCTTGAGGAGGGAAAGAAGGTTCAAACTTCTGTTGCAGAGCTTTTGGGAGAGAGAACTGAAAGGAAGGAAAGAGAAGCAGAGCTTTTGGGAGGGAAAACTGAAAGTGAAATGAAGAGAAGTGAGAGATGGTACAGTAGAGAGAGAGGGAGGGAATGATCAACACGTTTTGGAGGGACCCCTTTTTAGGAGAGAGGGGGGAGAAACTGACAACCACTAGAGAGAGAAAGTATTGGGTTTTTACTCATCTATTTAGAGAAAAGTTCATTTTTTGAATTTATAAGAGATATTCTCTTTGTATTTTGTAAAAGAGCACAAGTTTGACCACTTACTTTTAGGACCTACCATACCCACCATTTCAGTCCACATGGCATCCACCCATTTGCCCCTTCCATAATCTCCTTTTTAATCCCATGGAAAATAAAGAGGGCCCCCCTTAGACCCCATTCCCTTCCTAATGGCTCTTTGACGACATTTACTCATATCCTCACGAAATGTTTGGCTTGATAAGTAAGTAACTAGATAGTTACTCCACTTAGGCACAAGTGATATTTGGAACCATGTCACATGAGGTATGGGTGCTTGTTGTTGACATTGAGGAAAGTTTTTCACAAAAGAATGAAGATCACACCTCATAGTTGGCCAAAATATTCCAAGTCTCAAGATCCGTCGCATAGTTTGTTCTTCCGCAAAGTGAAGTCCTACTACGGTAATATGTGCTTGACTTAGGTATCGGGTTTTCTCCTCAGGATTAATGCATAAAAGAAATATTCCATCTCGATTTCTTTTGTACAACCTTCCAACTAGTAATTGATACATAGCCGATTGCTCAATTAATCCAGTTGTAATAGGAAGTGGTATTTGCGAATCCACTTGAGCTATGGTCATCAAGGATACCATGTTTTTCGACCATCGAGGTATCATTTCCACGGGTGAACAGATATGCATCTGGTAGATCATCTTCTACTCCCTTAAGTGGTTCTCTTGAAACAATCCTTGACAATTGATCTATTCTTCAATGAGTGGTGCCCTTTTTCACAACTACAGTGAACTCAAATTCCAAAAGAATCATGAACCATCTCACTATTCTTCCTGTGTTGCATGGCTTGTTGACCAAGTACAATAAGGCTTGGTGGTCCACAAAGAACACAAATTTGTTAGCTAATAGGTAGTATCTATACTTTTTCACGGCATAGATCATTCCTAATCCTTCCCTTTTGGTGGCTGTGTAGTTTTTCTCTACCATATTCAACTGTCGGCTAGCATAAGAAATAGGAAAATCAATTTTCCTGTCTCCTCGTTGAGCTAGTATACACCCGATGGAAAAATTGGAAGCCTACGTGTATGTGGGATATCTTATGCCAATCTGGTGCTTTCAATATTGGAGCTAAGGTGAGAGCTTGCTTAAGCTTCATGAAGGATTCTTCACACTCATCAGTCCATTCAAAGTGTGTAATCAAGATGTACATAGGTTTTGCAATTATAGTGTACATGTACATGAATTGTCTGCAATATCCACAATGTCCCATGAAGACTTGAACCCCCTTGACTGTTGTCGGTCTAGGCAAATTAACAATAACATGAATTTTATCAATATCAGTAGCTATGCCATTTTTAGACACTATATGTCCAAGAATTTTTCCTTGTCTGCCCATGAATGTGCACTTTTTAGGATTTAAAAAAATCCTATAAAGTCTGCATTTTTCAAATACCTTTTTGAGTTGTTCAAAATGATCAGCTCGGATTGATGAATGTACACATAGATAATCCATATATACTTCCAAGAAATTCCAAAGATATTCTTTAAAAGCATGGCTCATCAATCTTTGAAAGGTGGTAGGAGCAGTAGTTAACCCAAAAGGCATAACCCGATAGGCAAAAATACCCCATTCAGTTGCAAAGGCACTTTTATGTTGATCTTTGGGATCAACCAAAAGTTGATTACATCCCGAAAATCCATCTAAAAATTTGTAAGCTTCTTTTCTTGCAACTCGTTCTAAAACATGCTCAGTGATTGGAAGAGGAAAGTTGTCTCTAATGGTATCTGCATTCACTTTCTTGAGATTGACACACTCTTAATTTTTTATTTTTCTTGGGTACTACCACAATTGGAGACACCCAATCTGTGTGTTCAATTTCATAAATGAATTTGGCTTTCTTTAGCTTTTCAATCTCTTCTTTGAATTTTCTGGTAAATGTTTCATTATATGTGTATGGACTTTGTCTACTTGGTTTAGCATCATCTCTCATCGGTATGGTATGTTGACTAATTTTTGGATCAACACCCTTGAGATCCTTATAAGACCAAGCAAAGATATCTCGGTATTCTTTCAGTAAACTTAACAAAAGGTCTTCTTCTTCTTTTGTCAGGTTGTTTGCAATGTAGGCAGGTCCAGGTTCTTCTCTTGGTTCGGCTAGATCTATCTTTTTTGCATTTTCAGGTCCTTTGTAGGACTCACCTTGTTTTCGTAGTTCCCTGACAGGTTGTTCGACTATGATTTTTCGATCTTGGAGAGTATACTTCTTGTAATGGGATGGAACACTCATTACATCTTTAATATCCTCCTCAATGGTTTCCATTTCCATTGTATATATCTCTTTTAGAGCTTTTTTCAACTCTTGATATTTCTTTTTCTATTCAACTCGTGTCATGGTCGAGTTCTTGTCTTGGTGTTTTGGTTTTTGGTTTTACTTGAGTTTCCTTTCTTGTTTTTCTCGATGTTTTGATATTTCTGGATTTTTGTTTAAAGGATATCTACCAGTGATTTTGTCCTTGACACAATCATGTGCATCTATCTGCATTAGGAATTGTGTTCTACTGGAGACTAATGGCATAGGTCTAGCTTTCAAGTTTCTGATATCTCTTTTTCTTCTATACCATTCCTGTCTTCTTGGTTTCTGGGTTGGAAAGTCAAAAAACTTTTCCTCCCCTCCTTTCATGATTAGTTTAACTCTCACATGCTCTTTTTTTGACCCCAAATCATCTGAGGTAGCTAAATGTTCTTCTAACTCATCTGTTGCATCATAGTAGAGGTCTAAAAAGACTTGTTGAGCTTTCATCAAGTCCTTGGATTCTTGAATTTCGTCTTCAGTGTGAAGGGTTGAAATCATTTGTATGGGAATTATGTCATAGTCATCCTCATTGCAAAATTGAGTAGGCATAGACATTTTTAAACATACATCCATTGTCGCTAAAATTTGAGTCCACTCAAATGGCTCAAACAAATACTCTGGAAAGGGTTCACGTACATAGGCTTCATCTATGCAATTATTTTCTAAGATACGTTCTTCTCTTTTTAAGCTCCTGTATTTTGAGGGTCCACACATCCAAATAGGTGTGTCTTTGTTCAACCAAGATGGAAGCTTAGTTTCAGCCGAAGAGACTGAATTGAATTCTTGTATGGGCATTTTCATGACATCTCTATAAGTGTGATCTTTTAGATTAACCCTTGTTATTGATCCCACTTGCTTCAAGTACAAGTAATTGTTTCCCCACTCTTGGATGAGTTGCACTTGTCGCATGAAAGGTCTTCCCAATATGATTTCGTAATTGAGTTTCTTTCCAAAGTCTACTATGGCAAAAGTGCGTTGATATTCAATCCCACAAGAATTAACTATCACTTTTTCAAGCAGTCCTAAAGGTCTTTCGATGTGTCCATCAGCCAATTTCAATTTCATTCGAGTTTGTCTAATGGCTGGTTGTCCCCAGGATTTCCATACTGCTTTTGTGGCTATGGCTATGCCTATCCCACTATCCAATATTGTCATGGTTTCTATGTCATTATATCTCAATGGAAGGGTTGTGTTTCCTTCTTCCTCTTTGTATTATTCTCCAAATTTGTTCATTGGAACATATCAAATCTCTTTGTTATCCTATTCGTGTTTCAATTTTTTCCAAATTCCTTGCGATTAACCCTGTTATGCCCACATTTTCTAGAGTTTTCTGTAGATCATATTCCATAAATATGGTATGATTTTCAATAGTTCTCCTAAAGTAAGAGGGCATTGGATGGGTGTAGACATGATTGAATGGATGTTGTCTACTTCTAGGGTTTGTTCCGCTCTTTTTACCTGAGTGGTTTTACACACTATGGATTCATCTTTGTTATCTCCCAAGTAAGAGGGTAGTGTTTTCATAGTCAATGGTTTAGACGTTCCTGACGCTTTAGATCTGCAATCCCCATACATGGATTGTACATCCATGTCCATATTAGGGGGTAGATTGTCTAACCAAACTTCCTCTATAGGAGTTGACATCAAAGTTAGGCTCCCATCATTAATCTCTCTAACTTTTTTCCATAAGTGTCCTGGCCAGTCTTCTTCTACGAATGGAATTCCGTCTAAGGCATCTTCAATGTCCGGCACTATAAGGTATGGCTCTTTTGTTTCAAGGTGGGGTTCTACCACCACTTCGGATTTTTCTTTATTGGTTCTTACCACAAGATCCTCAGGTTTTTCCATACTCACGAGCTTGGGTTTTTGTTTTTCCAGCATCTCTTGAGTGATTCTTACCAAATTTTGATAAGCTTCAAGCTTAGCTGCTTCCATATCTGGAGAAGGATAGTTTTTCCATTTGTTTTCCATGTTTTGTTCTGCTTTAAGTTCCGCTTGGTAAGCTTCCAAGGCTGCATTAATGGGCTCAAAAATTTTGTCTACCAAAATTGATCCTCCAAATTTTACTCTAGTTTCCTCGATTTCGCTTCCAGTTTTTTCACCTTTCCTGGAATAGCTTCTTTGCTTTCTCCTCAATTTCAGCCCGTTCTTTTTGTTTTCTCATCTCATACCTTTTGTTTCTGCTTCTTTTGGTCTTTTGAGAGAAAATTTTTGTATTCTTTGAATCATCAGAGGGGTTATGTTTCTTTTTATTAGCGTGGGCTCTGGTGATTATCTTGATTGAAACAATCGGTTCACTCTCAGATGAGCTACTAGGCATCACTTGGACTACGTTTACTATTGTTTTATCCTTGTTTAAAGTATTTTTTGGACAATCTTCCGGGAAGTGTCCTCCCTTTTTGCAACATTGTATGCAATAAGCTTCAACTAGCTTAAGGTTCTTATCAGGCCCTAGACATTCGTTTTTCCAATGATCATATGCACCACAGTTATCACAGTTTCCAGTTCTTGGCTTAATCATGGGTCTTACCATAGGAGGTGTAACACCTTGATTAACTACATAGTACATCGGTGCAAGCTCTGGTATAGTATAAGTCACAAGTTCTTCCATTGGTGGTGGACGTGAATTATACCAATGTCCTTCTACCATTACTGTAGATAGAATAGGTTCAACATAAAGTGTGATAGGCACTAGTGCTTGTTCATCTATCACTCCCTCTGAATGCATGTACATTACATGCTCTGCATTATGTACGGATATGGACGTTGTTGACCCAACACAGGCTGAGGTCTTTCCATATCCATCGGTGGTCTTTGAGCTGGGGCCATATTAGGTTTATATCTGTACATGGGTTGTCCTTGTGGCCTCATAGGCACGTATTAAACATTTCCATCATATTTTGGTCGGTAATAGCACTCATGGGTCTCATGGTTGGTCCATTTACCTTCGATTGCACACCATTTTTGAGGCATAATTGGTTGTCCTTGTTGAGGTATCCCTTGCCCTGGTCCCCTCATAGGTGCTTTTTGCATGTTATTCATCATGTCCTTCATCATTTTGAGCATGTCTTCTATGGCTAAAAGCGGTGTTGTAGCAGTTGTTCCCACTTGTGCTGGTTTGGTGGTTGCTGTTTTCTCACTTTGGTTATCCTTAGGGACATCTTCTTCATTGAAAATATCACAATTATCTCCTAAGTCAATAGCACTTGACACACACCTTTCTAGGGTCGTATGCTTCTTGCTATACAAAATAGCATGAAGTTCTTTTATTAGGAAGAGAATGGAGTCTAGGAGGGCCTCTTTATTTGGAAGTTTAAGGAAGTCAAACCTTTAGTATTAAGAAAGCAATCAAAGGACAACTTTTGAATTTAAACAAGTAAAACTACTAGTTTATTTGAATTCAAATTTTCCCCCCAAAATGAAATTTAAAATCTAGCGGACAAAAGTATATCATGTAACATATCTATGGAAAGACCTCGACGTGTAGATTCTAGATCTATAATCTCCACTCAAATCCAAGATCATATGTAGGAGTTATGGAAGGCCAAAAACCATAAATTTTTCCTCCCCTTTTTGGGGGGAAAGGTGCATCCTTTGACCACTCTTATACCTCTCTTACACACCCACCATTCTTGCACACATGGCATGTGTCTATTCGTCCAAATGTTAATCACCTCCATAATCTCATGGCAAATAAAGAGGTCCTCCTAGACCCCATCCTTTTCCCAATGTGTTTAGCAGTCCCTCTAGAAACAATGATACTAGTCTTTCTTCTGCATGTATCTCTAGCTCTGGGCATCTTGCAATGCATTGCTTCATTCAAGTTGCACAATCCCTACTAGAATCACCTTGTTTCTGTTTGAAGCTATAGATTTGAACTACTGTATTATGTTTGATCCCCATTTTGGAACAAGCAGCTACAAATCCTTGAGCTAATGTATTTAAGTCCATGATTGACCTTGGTGGAATGTTTTGGAACCATGTCAATGATTTTCCTTCGAATGTCATTCCAAACCCCTCGAATTAAGTATGGAAATCAAATATGTGTTCTTGTCTTAGCACTTGCTTAAAGCTTGCTAAGTGGTCATATCGATCTCCAGATCCACTGTATTTTCTGACCCATTTTTGAAAATTAGCTGTTTAGACACGTCTATTGGGTTCAACTCCCGGTGTCCTGGCAGTTGGTCCTATTCCGAGTTCTTCAAACTAGTTTGTTGGAAATAGTGACTCATGTAGCCCTGGACTGGCTTTAGTGTCACCCAGATTTGTTCGTGATGAGTTGGTTTCTGGTTTTTTAACATAACTCTCAAAAGATCTCTCACGGAGGTCATCTCTTCGAATAATTTATGATCCTTAGCCCAATATCCAATCCCTTATGGAGTACCCTTGGTATTTGGTTTGTTCCACCTCCTCAGGAGTCATCATAACAAAGTTATTGTTATAACAATCCTTAAACAAGTAGGTTGGTAGATTTGTTGAACCCTTATCTTTGATTTTGAAGATATTAATGATCTTCATGTGCATTGGCTGTCGTGATTTGGCATAACAAGTCCAAAGAAGATCTTTGACGTTTCTATCCTCCCGACAATAGACTCCAATCCTAATTATCCATACTAAGCCATTTCAAAGGCTTCAAATCAACTTGATCCTATCCCTCAAATTCTAAAGTTGATGGTCCTTCTTTTGCTGCCATATCTGGAATTATGGTATTTACCTTTAACCCCCATTTGTCTATCATGTCAGGGTTTCCAACTTGTAAATACTGAGTTCCGTTTCTATCCATGTACGTTTTTCCTTGTTTGTTTGCCCTGACTTCCTCTTCAAACTCTATGCCATGGTCATCAATGCGAATAGCACACTGTTCATTAGGATCCAGGTAAACCTGAGCTCCATGGTGATTAGTCTTATAAAAAGAGAGTATGTGCTTATAGTGCACTTTCATTCCGATTTTTGAATGAGTCGAATAGGAAGAAATTTCAGATGTTGATTTTGAGAAGGTGTCTAAGACTTCTTCAAAGATAGTGTCCAAGTGATCACCTTGGTTCAAACTCTCTTTGGTGGATACTCTACTAGCGGTCTCTGCAAATATGCCTTGATTTTCTAGTATACGACTAGATCTAAGGTTCATATAGACTCGTGAAGCCCTGGATAGAGTACTTACCATCGGATTGACTTGTTGTCAATTTCTTCCACTTGACTTGATTGCAACTTCTGTCAAGCTTTCAATTCCTTGTCTGCAACCTGATTCCTGTATCAGTTTTAATCAAGTTGGCTATTCTTTGACAACTACTGTACAATTCTTGCTAACTATTGTGACTGGTCTATGTGTATCACTTCAAATTGAGCTAAGTGAGTCAACAATTGTGACTTTCAGATTCCACTTTTGCCTAAGGTCAAAGGACTAATCTGCAACTTGAAAACTAAGTGAACATATACCAAGGATCCGATTGAACCCAAAATTACCTGGTGGCCTTGTATTATATTGGTCTAACACTGTACAAGTTCAAAAGAAAATAATGGTGTCTCTGTGTAGCAGTAGTAAATAATCGTGACTATTTACTTTTCTCAGTTTTTTGCACTTTTTGGCATAATTTGCCAAGTATACAACTTGTTAAGGTCCCTAGACAAGCTTCACTAAGTTTGAACTGAATTTGTTCAAGTTATCAACTGTTTCGTGTCCACAAACTCAGTTTTCAAGAATCTGGCTTAAGTCCGACTTTTGTGATCCAAATTTTACCTAAATTGATTTGTGTGGTCTACTTGATATGCTTGACCTTGTGGTGCACTCAAATGTACAAAAATATCCAATCTTGCAGCAGATGTAAATAATCGCGATTATTTACTCTTACTATTTTTTTGCAATTTTTTAACACAATCTTGACACAGATCTGTTAAGCAGCTTAACTTAAGGTCCCTAGCCAAGTTTCATCACGTTTGGATAATTTTGTTCAAATGGTCAATAGTTTTGTGTCCGCAGAGACTGACTTTGCAAATTTGGCCACAATTTCCAATCCAATGATCCAAATCTTACCAAATTTGGTTTCTGGACTTAATACAACATGCTAAAACTAGTGGTATGTTGACTTGGTAAAAAAAGTTTAAAAATGGGACAGATATAAATAATCATGATTATTTACTTATGGTAAATTTTTGCATCTTTTTGGTCAATTGAGCATGTATACTTGTTTATCACATCAATATAAGCCTATGAATCAAGTTTCATTGAGTTTGAACAAAAAAATTTCAATTTACACTCAAGTTCTCAAAAGTCAGTACATAATTCAATTTTTACCCCAGTTTTTGGTCAGTTTGGTGATTCAAATTCTATGGGCCTTCACAAAAGTTTTTTGTACACATCCATAGAGTCTTTGGTACCAACCTTGGCCACTTTTGAGTTGAAAGTAAATAATCGTGATTATTTACTTTAAGCCTAAAATGAACACTTTTTTGAACTTTTTCACTGGACAGTCTTTTCATGAGCTATTTTAAGCCTTTGAGTCAAGTCAAAACTTAATTTGGCCTAAAATATCAAGAAAAAGTAAATAATCTGAGTTCTTGCAAACTCTTGAAATTTTTACCTCAATGTGTCCTTGAGCTTACCCAACCACTGGTTCATACAACTTCTAAAGCATACTCTCTAGTCGGATTGAGTGGTTGGCAGTCTTTTTGTGCTATTTCTAGCGGTAGACCTAAAATTTTGCAACTTCACATAAAAACTCACAATTGATTCTTTTCGAGTGAGCAATGTTCTGAAATATACCTTGGATTCTACTTACCCTACTCCTAGATTCTACCGCGATGGGGTTGTGGAAGGTGTCCACAAACAATCGTTTTCTTGTTTTTTATGGTTTTCTGAGCCTCGATCTTAAGGCTTGTCTTGTCCATTAATCATTCTCAAAACCCTAATCTATTTCTACAATCCTAAAGTCCTAAAGGCACTTAGCAAGTACGACTTATTTCCAAGCTACCTCTACACAGCAAAAGATGACAATCTTACGTTATACGGTTTTTAAAAGAAAGTTTTTACTCTAGGTACACAGTCAAAATAGCATGAAAACAGTAAGGAATTTGGCAAACGGACAGCACCATTGCATCTGAAACTGCCCAACCCAGTCTACAATGTCAATGTGCTCAAATCCGACCTCGGATGAGTAGTTTATGGCCAAAACAGGTCCAAAAACAACAAAAACTCAGTTGCGGCTGTTCCTCCTCTTCTCTCCACACTTTGCTGTTTTTTTTCTTAGGTTTTTTAGTTTCCACACTTCATTTTATCCCTTGGAACCTTTGGAATTTTGATTGACCTCAAACGGACCCCGAAAAGGCCAAAAAATGGCCACGTAGTACATTTTTGTCACCCTTCTACATCCATCCGCACAGCTGGCACTTGACTTTTTTCAATAATGCATCTCGCAATCACGTGAAGTGGCCCCCAAATATAGTTCTCATGATGAAATTTTTGCATCATTCATCACAAGAAAACACCCACGCTGTGTCCATACGTATCCACGTGCAAGTCTTGATCCCATTCGTCCTCCTGACGCCATTGGATGCCACTTGACACACCTGCTTACCTCATGGCATCGGCCCGCTGATAGCTTTCTTGAGAAGTTTTATGCTCCACCAAATCCTCATTATTATAGAAAAAACACACTGGTACTGGTGATAATGAAAATCGATTTACTATGTACACGCTGTCCTACTTGTACACAAGTGGGTCCCACGTAACCACCTGGCTCCGAAAAATGGGCAATCCTTTATTTGATGCACCATGAATGTGTATGTACATATGTGCAATCACTTCTTCCAAAAAACTCCCAACATAATTTTCCCATCCCCTAGCCTGCTAGATCATTCATGATCAGCAACACCAAAAAGAGATACGAGACTCACCACGTCACAGGTCTCCTCATCCCTCACATACATTACTTGTTTTGCAGACAACTCATCTTGCTCCACCAGCACTAATCTAGCATGATATCATTTAAGACTCAATCCATTTACCCTTGAATTATGTAGAATCCCATCCAGGTTAGCCAGCTTTGATATGTACCATTTGGAAAACACTCAACTACCTTGAAAGGGCCTTCCCACTTAATTTGGAATTTTTGTCCAGCTTATTGTTGTAGCGCAAAACCAAGTCATGTTTCTTGATACCCTTATTTTTTACCTTTTCATTTATCTTTTCTAAAGCCTTATCTTGTATCTTCCCATAATGTTCCAATGCGCTCATCCTATCCAACTGAACTTCTTGTAATTGTAAGAGCCTCTCTTTGAATGCATCACTAGACTGCCCAAACAACTTTTCTAACATCTTGATTGTTGCAGGTAACTCTACTTCCACAGGCAATAGTGATTCCTTTCCATATACCAAATACATTAGGAAATTTCGGAGGTCATTTGGAGGGCCTTCTAAGAAAATGTATTTTTTGCACTCTCTCTCTAGAAAAAATGACAAATAAAAGAGCTGGGTCTTCCATAGTAAAACTTCAAAAAGTGTACTTTAAGTACATTCCTTACCCCTCTGAACATTCGTTCGTAGTGATTGAGGGATAATACTCTTTTTAGTTGTATTGAATGAACAACGTCAATACGGAGGGAATGAGGCTAACATGGAGGGACAAATCCGCAGCCGCTATTCACTCTCCATTAAACCTGCACATTTGGCTAATGGCGCACTCCTCAAATGGCACAAATGTTACCCACAAACGAGCCAAATATCACCTTCACATTGATTTGGACAATGAGTACCAACCATTGATTAAGCGCAGTAAAACAAACACACATATACCTCCCACCTCCATAGACACGCTCAGAGCTCAAGGAGCTAAACACATAGATATCTGGACGAGAGGCTCTCTCTACCCTAAGAATCCAATAACTAATGCGTCTCCACCGTTTGTCAATCCTACAAGCTTATTGACCTTTGCTGGTGATGGAGAAAACGGCCTTCTGGGTTATTGTAAATCACTTACAAGAGAAGCTGGAACTTACAAGAGCATTTTCCAATCTCAACAATGTGAGATTGTTCGCCTTTCACATTTACATTCTACAGATCAGGTTACCATTTTGCAACATAAAACAGAGGTACAAGAACTGAAAGAAAAGGTGCGAAGTTGTCAAATGAAGGACACCATCTTGGGTGGTCGTATCCGAAAGAAGAAATTGCGCAATCTTGAAACATTGCAGGTTGCATCAGGAGGTCTCAAGAAAAGAATCCGAGCATTAAGGTGATGCTTCTTGGTTGGCTACATTGTCTTAGTTAAGTAATCACTTTGTTTTTTCTTGTTATGCATTGTTTTCATGTGCCTAAATAGTGTTAGTGAAGCAAATTTTCTGTTATTTACTTATGCATTGTCTTCATGTAGAGACTCAATCTATCCTGACAAGGAAAACATTGACCCCAAAGCCAATATAGGAAAGAGATTGAAGCCACTTATAAGTAGAAGCCTGGCAGCAGATATAGTACATGACAAGAAGTTTAAGGTTCTACAAAGAAATGTAGTGGACCGCTTTATTTCAGAGAACTCAGTGCCTGCAAAAGAGATACAAGGCACACTTGATTCACTTGGTGTAAGCAAAAGAGGATATTCGGCTATCCAAAAGTCTGTCTCAACCATCTTTGTTAGGAAGGGTATAAAATCCAAACTTCTACCATCAGCCTCAAGTGTTTGGAAAGAGAGGCTTCAGCTTAACGAGGCACAGGGAGACTATCTTGGACAACCCTTTCATATTAAAGCAACTTACAGTGGCCATGGAGCCAACACTGTGGCATATGATGAGTTCAACAATATTTTTATGGACCTGCGGATACTACAGAAGAGAATGGTGGAGTTTTACAACGTCACATTTGAAGAGTCACGTGGACTATTACATTTTGTGTTAAAACTGGATGAGTGTGAGCTTGTTAAAGAGAAAAAGCTAGAGCGTGTTACTATTACTTTAATGAATAGAGCCCTCTCAAAGTGTCCCAGTGATGATCCTTTATATTTTAGTGTTCAATCAGAATCTAACATATGGTGGCTTGGTGCGTTTGAGGTAAGCGATATTCTCAAGTAAGCTCAAATATTTAGATCTACTTAAGTCTCATTTATTTTGTGTTGCAGGTAAAGAAAGAAGATCATGAGATTCTATATTGGGTGTTCCATCGAACTAATATTCCGGAGCTGATTGATCGGCAGACTAACCAGGGAGAGGTACTACGTCTAGATGGAAGGGGAGACTTTCAAGTTCAGTGGCATCTTGCAGGTGACCTTAAAACATTAAAGTGCATGTATAATTGTGGAATGGGTGCAATGGCAAAGTCACCGTGTTTGTTCTGCATGGAGCCTGCAAAGGTCATGAACCCAAAGTGGTGGAGAAAAGCTCCAACACGTCACATTGAGGATCCTGCTTTTCGACCAGTTTTGAAAATACCACTTGTGAATGTTCACATTTGTACAATGCATGCCCTTTGTAGAATTGTAGAGAAATTGGTCTACTTATACATCGGGTTTGCTTGGAAGATTAAGAACTCTGCAGAACGACAAGTAGCCTTGCAGTGCTTAGAAATGGTACTGTCGGATATGGGGCTTCATGGTGGCAATGTGAAAATCCAGCGGGATGAAAAGAGATCAACTGCTGAGAAGGATGTCCCATGCAAACCTTCCATCGGTGGGGTGAAGGCACGGAGGTTTTTATCTAAGCCCCAAGGTACAAGAGATCCAAAGCTAACAAAACATGGAAAAATATATAACACATCTTATGTTAGCAAGGTAGAGTATCAGAGCTGGAAAAAGCTACATATTGCAGTCAAAGACCACGAACCAACTACTCGTAACGCGAAGGCTGAGGTTTGGCGATCAATAGACATCCTATTTTTGATGTGCGACAAAGATGACTGGTCACAAGGTGATATGAACAAGTTCAAGGAAAATCTCAACCTTCTGAAAAAATCATTCAAGACAGCATGGACAGACACCCAGATTACTCACTACATGGTATTATTGTGTATTTCATTCTCTCTTATGTGCAAATATGTGAGTGTAAAACATTCTAACTAATCTGTTTTCATATCCAGCACATCATCTTCAATCATTTGCCATATTTTATACAGAAGTATGGGAACCCGGCAATATGGAATACCCAAGGGATGGAAAAGTCTCATTACATGGCGAGAAATGCTTATTTCAGGCACACACGACATGGTGGCTCTCGAATCAAGGCTAACAGTTTGAGAGAACTATTTGAATGGTTCTATCGTAGAATCATTCATCGAATGCAGGCAAAAGAAGTCTTGGCAAATTCAGCAACAGCACAAGCAATCAGACATTTACAACAACAAAAATCTAAAAGATCAATGGCATACAACAACTCCGGAGCTCGTGAAAGTCAACGAAGGTGGAGAGAGACAATGGTGTAT